>NC_140169.1:191993009-192030509 GCF_963971535.1 Notolepis coatsorum | reverse complement strand
TCGTATTTATTATTATTATAATTATTTAATTCCGAGGATGTCTGTAGAATCGACGTGAATGCAATCACCAACGATTTCTTCCGAATGAAGCCCTTAACCCTTTGGGTGCCGTTCACGAGAATTCTCGTTTCTGTGGCCCAACGGTTCAGTGCCAGAAAACGAAGATTCTCGTTTCTGGGTCGTTATTTATTTTATTCGCTATTGCCATTCATAATCCATCGAGGCAGGCTGTCCTGAATAGGTCTGAGATCGCAAACGTCCAATACCGCCGCCTAACGCCTTGCGGCCGGTATTGCACATCATTGGATTCTCTCTGGCTCAGCCTGTACGTTGATCTAACAAGTCCGGTCCGGGTTTTCCTTCTCTGGCAGTAGTAACGTTTATAACACATGGATTGGGGAGAATCAAGCACCGTGGATTCATGTACTTTGGTGGATTATCTTGGCATCACGATCGACATCAATACTTGGAATGGCGATCAGATAATTGGAATATTCTTTTTGCAGTACATCCTAGTCAAGGTAAGGGCTATATGCTATCAATCTTGCGTTGATCCGAGCATGCCTTCATTGTGATCCGTGTGTGTCCTGTAACGTTACTCCACAACATATGCCGTTGGTGACGATCGAAGCATAGAAACCCCCCCCCCCCACCCTTTCATGCATGCATGATAAAACATAATACCGATAATATAGCGTTGATTTCAGATTGATTGTTGATCCAAGCGAGGAATGGCACGCTTTATAGTGACATGCACTAAACGCTGTTTAGCGGCGTTTCCTGGGATTACACAGAATTACTCTAAAACTATACTCATATTCACCACGGTATAAAACAGGAATGTATGGATGAATGTATCTTGACCGGAAGAAACTCAATGACAATCGACTATATTATTAGATCCATAGCTATAATATTTTATATAGTTTTAGCACTGCAAACACCGGCATGTAGCCCCATTCATTACAGCGCTGACACACACGGCCATATACGCCCACAGCGACCTCTGGCGCCCAATGTGTCCAACTTACGACTGCTCTTCCGTGCTTGTAAATCGTAAATCTCGAAGGAACCGTTCAAGAATGCCAAAATCTGCCCAAAACTCGTAAGTGGAGCTACAATGAAAACCTTTCTCATAAAGTCAACCTCATTTACAGTGACGTTGATACGCACAGACAAAGTCGAAATAAACAAGACGAGAGAAGAAAGAAAGAATGACCAGTTAAAACGATTTACCTATCTCAAGCCCAGCCCTCTTTTCCTCAATCCTCCAATCACAACTGTTGCTCCTCTCGGACAGTTGCAGTGGGGGGGATCAAGACAAGAGGGCGGGCTTAAGATAGGTCAGTTACATTTCTGATCACGGTCATGAACTGTTATGAGATAATAATCAATAATACATAATACATAGAAAGAACATATGGCTATGCTCATATAACAATAGGGTGTTCCTACAGTATGTGAAACATAAAAACATTCTAACAATCTAACTTATAACTCTGGCTTCAGGTGGGGCAGGCACCGGTCCGACTGAAGAAAGAGATCGACGGCTTCGCCCTCAACCGTGTGCAGTATGCCATCATCGCTGAGTCATGGAGACTGGTCCAGGTGGGATGCAGGGCGACACAGTGGCTTGTTGTGTGTGTATACGTGGGACCTGTAGAGTTAGGAGTTAGCAATCGAATGTAAGTCAATGGAATATCCTGTGTTTGTGTGTGTGTGTGTGTGTGTGTGTGTGTGTGTGTGTGTGTGTGTGTGTGTGTGTGTGTGTGTGTGTGTGTGTGTGTGTGTGTGTGTGTGTGTGTGTGTGTGTGTGTGTGTGTGTGTGTGTGTGTGTGTGTGTGTGTGTGTGTGTGTGTGTGTGTGTGTGTGTGTTACGTTTACCTCTAGCTGACCAGCAGTCCCCAAAGACAAGAGCTTCTAAGTTCTCCTGAATGGTGGTGTTGATGTCTCTGTAATGGAGGCAGAGGGGGGGAAGTCTCGTGTCAGCCTCCCCCTGCTATTACCTCCACGGTCGCTCTCCAAGCTGTGATACAGTGGAGTAGATGAGCCTGTTACATCATCACATCATCATGTCAATGAGGAGGAGGAGGACGCTGTCCGGAATCTTAATTTGAGATGCGTGTGCACCTGGGCCCCGTTCCCCGTACCTGGATAACTGAGTTAGCCGGATAACTTTCGGTGAAGTCTGACTTAAGCCGGACTTTCCGGCTCCCCGTACCTGGATTGTCCAAATCACCATGACAACAGATCCAAAAGTTTGAGCCTGGTCGAAAGCAGGGTTTAAGTTCAAGTTAGCCGGATCAACCATCGCCACGCCCCCGCAAAGAAGTGACAGCCCGTTTCCTGAAATTATTCCCACAGTCTACGATCTGCATTATACCATTCTGAATTACGTTTTTGTGCTCCATTCTTCCAGAGGGGGCTTTTGAAATGTAAAATAGACCCAAAATGCTGATACTAAATTCACTTTGTCCTAAATAATGCACGTTATATATACCGTGGCGCTCGCTCGGTGCGATGTACACATTATGTGGTTATTTTAATTGTAACTGGGATTAAGATGTCTGATGAGATGCGCTGTTTGACGGATTTGAGAAATTGAATGAGCCGTTGACGTCACATTAATGAATGAGGATAAAGAAATAAAACTTCATTCAAAATAAAGAATATTCTAAACACGGGTCTCTCGTTCATTAATGTATAAACAATGAATTTATCCCATCTGGCACAGTGGCGCAGCGGTAGTGCTAAATCCTGCCAACCCAGCGACCGGTGTTCGAAACCCCGTGTTTCCAATATAAATTTTTGGAATATAATATTAATGATTATACGCCAAAGTAGCCTGGTTTTAAGTTAAAATATTATAAATCTACATGCATTGAGGATGTCATTCTTTATATAGCTCTCAACGTGCACCAAATTGAATTATTCCTATATTGCAAAAAGAAGGAAAAGACTAGGGTTTCGAACCCCGGTCGTCTACGTGAAAGTCAAAAGAACAACCCGTTAGACCACAGTGGAGATAAGTAAAAGATCGACCACACATCAATCAATGGGTAAGAGAGCCGTATCGTAATTCTGTATAACAGTTTAACTAATTATTTTCGCTAGCAAGATCTCATTTGATTATTCAATCCAGCAGGCAAGTTTAAAGAAATATAATCTGATTGATTGAGGTAATGAGGGACTTAAAATTAGCCTATAGATAACGCATTTAACTTGTCGGCGAGGCGATTGAGCCTACTGCAATATGTTACTAAAGTTTTAAATCAATTAATCAATCAATGCCGCTAGAGAATCAGGATCTCTGCTCTCGACACTTGCTGCCTTCTCGGCTGAGGCGGGCACGCGCACTTATCCTGGGTCTCAAGTCTGGCTTGAGTTAACGAGACTGAATCCACCTTCGAGGAACAGGAAAATCCCGGCTTCAAACATCGGGTTAACTGAATCTGGATAATGACATCTTGATCGACTTAGTTGAACCAGGTACGGGGAACGGGGCCCAGAAGCCTAGACAAAAATGCACTGTTCGATGAACAGTGAGGAATAATAGTAAACATTTTGGCTTTCTTATATCTTTGCAAACTTAGTTTTTTCAATCTACACTAGCAAAACAAAACAGAGGGATTTTGGAACATCTTATTTATTTTTATTTAAAAAAAAATATATATATATTAAAGATTTTTGGGGCTTTCTGTATTTTTCACCCATCCCAATTTAGTCGTTATACCAATTCCCTTCCTGGTCGTTGCGCGCATTGCCCCACTGTCGGCCTGGGGAGGGTGTAGAACTACCACATGCCTCCTCCGATACATGTGGAGTCGCCAGCCGCTTCTTTTCACCTGACAGCGAGGAGTTTCACTGGGGGAACGTAACGCGTGCAGAGGTTCACGCTATTTCCCCCAGATCCCCTCCCTGCTGAACAGACACAACTTAAACCTCACATCAAGACAACAGTCCAGATAAATGTGCATCGTTAGAGTACAGGAGAAAAATACTATAATATTATTAATTAAAACATTTGCAATGATCAATAGACTCGGATTCTTGTGGATTTAAATTCAGTGAGAGTAACCGGGTCCTGGAGTTTAAATTCATTCTGCAGGTTATTCCAAGCAGAGGATGCAGAAAACATAAAGGCCTTCTTGCCCAAATCAGTCCAAGCTTTAGGAACAGTCATAAGCACAGTGTCTTATTCTTCATGAAAATCTGGCAATCTGACAATCACAATATGCACCTTGTGCGACATGTTACGGACTCTTGATCCACAATGTGTGGAAATGCCTTGAGACACTTCCATGCAGGCCACAGATTACTGTGTATCACAGTTAAGCTTGAGATGAATTGGCCCTGTGCTCAGTAGGAATGAATTACTGCAAGAAGAAATCCCATCACTCACTAGGAACCGACATAGAAAGACCATAATGACACCAATATAGGGCTTACAGTATGTCAATCTGTCACCCCTCTCTCTGTCTCTTTCTCTCTGCCCCTCTCTCTCTGCCCCTCTCTCTCTGTCTCTCTCCCTCTGTCTCTCTGTGTCTCTCTCTCTCTCTCTCTCTCTCTCTCTCTCTCTCTCTCTCTCTCTCTCTCTCTCTCTCTCTCTCTCTCTCTCTCTCTCTCTCTCTCTCTCTCTCTCTCTCTCTCTCTCTCTCGCTCTCTGAGCACAGCAGATATAATGGACCGGTTAGAGTTCCCTGATTACAGTGTCTTTATCTCTGTGTCTTTGTGGTGGAGATGTGTAATTAAGTCTGGTCCTCTCTGTTCTCTCAGGACATCGTGTCCCCGGAATTACTGTACACCTGAGTTACAATGTTGTATCAGATTCCCGCTGACTGATACCATTCTCTCTCACTCACTCACTCACTCACTCACTCACTCACTCACTCACTCACTCACTCACTCACTCACTCACTCACTCACTCACTCACTCACTCACTCACTCACTCACTCACTCACTCACTCACTCACTCACTCACTCACTCACTCACTCACTCACACACACACACACACACACACACACACACACACACACACATACACACACACACACACACACACACATACACACACACACACACACACAAAAACCCTTCCAGTCCTATTCTCACCCAGTACAAAGAGTAACTGTGTTCCACAGTACAGGTGCTTCTGACCCCCAAACAGGAAAGGAGATTGCTATTGGCCCGGTATACAATACCAGTATACAATACCAGTATACAATACCAGTACCAGTGTTGGTGCATCTATTCAAAATAATATGTTGGCTGCTGAGAAATTAAACTTGCTTGTGAAATTCCATATTCCCAGGCCATAGAGTCCAGTTGACTAAAAGGATATTAACATGCTCTGTCCATGTAAATAATAGTATATAATATACTTGTAATAATATATTTTGCCAGGACAGGAGATAAACAACTGATCTTACTGAGATGTGTCCAGTTTTTACTCCTTTATCCTTTACAATGGTTGATATTTTGATTAGGAACACCAGCTTGCAAACAAACCACCATACTTTACATATACATGTCACATTTTACTTTACAGTCGTGTCACATTTTACTTTAGTCATGTCACATTTTACTTTACAGGACATGTCACATTTGGTATAAACTTGTACTGTAGCATGTTTAACAGCAACAGCAGTTATAGGATATCCCAGTCTGGGTCAAAGGTAATCTACCGCGTCGACTCGAATCAGACTGTAGATTTTAGACTCCAGAGGAATGCGCACAGACAGTCAGAGCAGGTCGGCCCACTTGATTAGTTCTATTATTCGGTCCGGAAGGTTAAATAATAATGTCTTGGAGGCATGTTTGAGAAGATGAGTCACTGAACCTGTGCTTTTCAATGTAGTGGCAGTCAACCTGCAGTGCTTAACGTTTGAACGCAACACAAAAACCGTACAAACATAACAAGCTGCTGAAGTTGGTGTACTTCATTCCAACCCTTTATTTAAACTCGAAAGGCAACTGAGGTTTCTCTAATTTACAGTCAAGTCGAGTGTACACAATTAAAACACGTACAACTTGATTGACAAAGGTTTTAAACTCTGTAATAAAGGGAAGACTCTCAAGCTTTAAAGGGGAACTATTTTACTATTTCTTTCACTATTTGGGCACTTTTACACAATTCCTGTGAGTCTATGGAACACCTCTGTAATATATATATTTTTTTTATTCATTGTTTTGTATTTCTAATCAAGTCCTCAAAAACAGCATTTTTCTACCTCAAGATTTCGAGCTGTTTTGAGCCTGGGCTCCTAAACCACTGCGCCGGGCCTGCTGAGCGTCGTGTTCCCCTGAACATTAACATGCAGCAGTGACTATATGACATCACATATAGGCACATTTTCAAACGACTCAGTTCAGTGAGGGTGAATATTGTGAGAGGAGAATTGGAAGAATGCACCAATATGAGAATTTTGAGACATAGATCATATTAATATAAGTTCACATAGCTAGGAAACAATGCTAAACACTCAAAAAGGCCATTTATAAGATAGTTCCCCTTTAAGGAACTGTTGGAGTTCATTCCATGAGCTAGGGGCATCATAATGAAATGCAGATTTGCCCTGTTCTGAGCAAACCAGCCAGTCACTAGAACGGGTTCCATACATTAAACTGCATTCACTTTGAGGGAAAATGTTTGATTATAAGAATATAAAATGGGGTTTTAATGAAGTTATAATAATAATAATAATAATAATAATAATAATAATAATAATAATAATAATAATAATAATAATAATAATAATAATAATAATAATAATAATAATAATAATAATAAGCTTTTACGGTGTAAACAACAACAAAAAACAGTGAAAAGGTGTGTTTTGATGGCTGTTTAAAGGACAGTAGGGTGTTGGCAGTCTGGATGTGGCTGGGGAGGGCATTCCAGAGGGAGGGTGCGGCTGCCGCAAAAGACCTGTCGCCCCAGGTTCGGAGCTTGGTCTTGATGGGAGTCAGTAGGTTGGCATCAGCAGACCTGAGGTGATGGGTAGGGGTGTGGCGATGGAGGAGGTCGGAGAGATAGAGAGCCCAAAACAGCCCAATACATAGACAAAAGAAAAACAACAACAACACAAACACAGACAGAGCCACGGAGGATGCCATAGCCCATGTGCTGCACACAGCAGCATCACACCTGGACAAGAGGCAGGGGAACTATGTGAGAATGCTATTCATCGACTACAGCTCGGCATTCAATACCATAGTCCCCTCCATACTCATAGCCAAGCTCAGGGACCTGGGCTTGAACTATGACCTCTGCCAGTGGGTCTTGGACTTCCTGACGGGCAGACCCCAGGTGGTGAGAGCAGGCAACTGCACCTCCTCATCCATCACCCTCAACATAGGGGCCCCCCAGGGCTGTGTTCTGAGTCCCCTCCTCTACTCCCTGTACACACACGACTGTGTGGCTCAGCGGAGTAGCAATACAATCATCAAATTTGCTGACGACACAGTGGTGGTGGGCCTGATCTCTGCCAACGACGAGAGGGCCTACCTGGAAGAGGTCAAGGTCCTGGCGGGATGGTGCCAGGAAAACAGCCTCTCCCTGAACGTCAGCTAAACAAAGGAGATGATTGTGGACTTCAGGAGGTCGGGGGTCAAGGACTACAGCCCCCTCAGCATCGACGGGGCACCGGTTGAGAGAGTCAACAGCTTTAAGTACCTCGGAGCCCACATATCCGAGGACTTGACATGGACCACACACATTGACAGTGTTGTGAAGAAGGCACGACAACGCCTCTACTTCCTCAGGCACCTAAGGAAGTTCCAAGTCAGTCAGAAGATCCTTAAGAACTTCTACTCATGTACAATAGAGAGCATCCTGACCGGCAACATCACCTCCTGGTTTGGGAATAGCACTGCACAAGACCGAAGCAGACTACAAAGAGTGACACGTTCAGCCGAACGCACAATTGGAGGGGGGCTCCCCACCCTCCAGAACATTTACAACAAGCGTTGCAGGGGCAAGGCTAAGAGAATCATTAAGGACTCCAGTCACCCGAACAACTGCCTCTTTGAACTGCTGCGGTCAGGCAAGCGATACCGGAGTCTTAAGGCGAGCACAGAAAGACTCAGAAGAAGCTTCTATCCCCAGGCCATCAGGCTGCTAAACGAACAATGAACACTACACAACAACAACCATCAAACGCACATAGCACACACATCCACACGCACACACTCACTTTAAACAAACACACTGTAGCACCCACTCCACACACTTTATAGCACACACTCACTTTAAACAAACACACTGTAGCACCCACTCCCCACACTTTATATTTATTGATGAAGGATTGCACTACAACTCGTACACCTTACTGTAAATTGTACCTAAATTGTACCTCATCCCATTTCTGCTTTGCACTATATAGTACTGTACATTAGTACACTGCATAGTATTGTATATTATATGGTAACTCAGTTACGTCTATTCTGCATCGAACATTGTACATATGTCTATACTGAACACTGTGACCTCATTTTCTACTTCTAAATTACATGCTATACTATGTTATTTGATACTATCTTGTCTAGCACAGTCTCTGGAGCGTAACAGTAAGAAGCATTTTGTATGAAAGTATTCTGTACTTCTGTATGACAACTATTAAAGAAACTTGAAACTTGAGCTTCAGGTACCTAACCAGTACAGTGGTTAAAATGAAAAGCAATGGCATGTGGGATGAAATACTTCTTAAATATGTTTTTTGGGGCTAGGGGAACTCTGTAGCGCCTTCCAGGTGGAAGCTTGTCAAACTCACCATGAAGGGGATGCAAAGGATCACACAATATTAGCTGAGCCTTGTCTCTATTCTGAAGTTCATATAACTCAGTCAATTGTCTTTGTGGTTTCACTATAACTTTACTGGCAATGTAGGCGGCTAAGTGGCGCAGTGGGCAAGGCGCTCGCCACTAACGCAGGATATGCTGGGTTCGAGCCCAGCTCTCTGCGTTGCTTCCGGCTTGGCTGGTCGTTCATACTAATACAATTGGCAGTGTTAGGGGTGG
Source organism: Notolepis coatsorum (assembly GCF_963971535.1). Lineage (NCBI taxonomy): Eukaryota > Metazoa > Chordata > Actinopteri > Aulopiformes > Paralepididae > Notolepis > Notolepis coatsorum. The sequence continues at coordinate 192,021,489 of NC_140169.1, read as the reverse complement.
GAAAGCCGGTGGGTGGGGATCGGACGTTGTGGACAGCGACTCCTACAGGTCGGTTGGTGCGCCTGTACAGCAGAATCAGGAAGTATCGGGGGCAGCGTGAGCCTCCCACGCGTTACTCCTCGCCACTGAGAGCTGTGCAGGTGAAAAGATGCGACGGCTGCCTCCTCGTGTACCGGAGGGGACACGTGATGCAAGGCTTCGTCCACATTGCAGTTGACCAGTGGGAGGCACGGTCTAGCAACGTTCGATACAGGGGAGGGAAGAATTGGATAATATGAAATTGGGATGGGAGAAAAATTGAAAATGGGGAGAAAAAGTTGATAAAAAAAATAACTTTACTGGCATTGTTAACCACCCTTGCCAGTTTGTTCTTATTCTTGGCCCCAAATATCAGACCAAAATATCAAATGTTGCTTTGAGTTCTTTTGATAACCCAGAGTTCCAGACGGTTCACAGGTGAGTGGCTGTATGTACTAGTGCTACAGTAGGCCTCCAGGCCACCAGGCCTCCAGGGATCAGACAGCGTTAGTCAAAACAACAGTCAAGCCGTGACGGCTCTCTGTTACTGAGAATGTCTATTTTTTTTGTTTTGTTTTGTTTGTTCAGGGAAACACAGCCCCGAGCTGCCCCCATGTCCCCGTTCCCTGTACTCCTCACCGTGCGCTCCAGCACAGCATACATACATACATACATACATACATACATACATACATACATACATACATACATACATACATACATACATACATACATACATACATACATACATACATACATACATGCATGCATGCATACATACATACATACATACATACATACATACATACATACATACATACATACATACATACATACATACATACATACATACATACATACAAATATGTATACCATACATACATACAAATATGTATACAATACATACATACATACATACATACATACATACATACATACATACATACATACATACATACATACATACATACATACAAATATGTATACAATACATACATACATACATACATACATACATACATACATACATACATACATACATACATACATACATACATACATACAAATATGTATACAATACATACATACATACATACATACATACAAATATGTATACAATACATACATACATACATACATACATACATACATACAAATATGTATACAATACATACATACATACATACAAATATGTATACAATACATACATACATACATACATACATACATACATACATACATACATACAAATATGTATACAATACATACATACATACATACATGCATGCATACATACATACATACATACAAATATGTATACAATACATACATACATACATACATACATACATACATACATACATACATACATACATACATACATACATACATACAAATATGTATACAATACATACATACATACAAATATGTATACAATACATACATACATACATACATACATACATACATACATACATACATACATACATACATACATACATACAAATATGTATACAATACATACATACATACATACATACATACATACAAATATGTATACAATACATACATACATACATACATACATACATACATACATACATACATACATACATACATACATACATACATACATACAAATATGTATACAATACATACATACATACAAATATGTATACAATACATACATACATACATACATACATACATACATACATACATACATACATACATACATACATACATACATACATACAAATATGTATACAATACATACATACATACATACATACATACATACATACATACATACATACATACATACATACATACATACAAATATGTATACAATACATACATACATACATACATACATACATACATACATACATACATACATACATACATACATACATACATACATACATACATACATACAAATATGTATACAATACATACATACATACATACATACATACATACATACATACATACATACATACATACATACATACATACATACAAATATGTATACAATACATACATACATACAAATATGTATACAATACATACATACATACATACATACATACATACATACATACATACATACATACATACATACATACATACAAATATGTATACAATACATACATACATACATACATACAAATATGTATACAATACATACATACATACATACATACATACATACATACATACATACATACATACATACAAATATGTATACAATACATACATACATACATACATACATACATACATACATACATACATACAAATATGTATACAATACATACATACATACATACATACATACATACATACATACATACATACATACATACATACATACATACATACATACATACATACAAATATGTATACAATACATACATACATACATACATACATACATACATACATACATACATACATACATACATACATACATACATACATACATACATACATACATACAAATATGTATACAATACATACATACATACATACATACATACATACATACATACATACATACATACATACATACATACATACATACATACATACATACATACATACAAATATGTATACAATACATACATACATACATACATACATACATACATACATACATACATACATACATACATACATACATACATACATACATACATACATACAAATATGTATACAATACATACATACATACATACATACATACATACATACATACATACATACATACATACATACATACATACCATACATACATACATACATACATACATACATACATACATACATACATACATACATACATACATACATACATACATACAGTCTAGTCCAGTGCCTCCAGCATGTGATATTAGTGTCTTCACACATGGCTGTGGAGACGTCGGCACATATCTACATGACATTCCATAGGCGTTGGAAGTGTTTGGACCAGAGCTCGGCCCATGAGGCGCCCGTCGAGCATCGGCGAACCGTGAGGGCACCCTTAGGTCCTAGCCGACAGAAACGCCACGTTGCTGTTACCCTCCTGTGTTTTTTAACCCCTCGTGGACCACCGATGGGGGGGCTTTTCTGGAGTCCGTTGAGCACATCGGGGTCGCTCGCATTTTCACATTTTCACACTGTCCAATCAAACCAAACCAAACTGTACCGCCAGTGTGAACAATGTGCAGCTTGTTTCTTCTCCTCTATACTTTAGTAAGTTAGTAAGCAATTTATTATAATGAATGATCTGAACGGTTGAAGCACGGCGATCTGCGCTGCAGCAAGAACTGGGAACAAAGTACACTATGAACACGGAACCAATACAGAGATTTACCTGCTTATTAAAGACACCATGGCTTTGGTCTCACAGTGCAATAGATGAGTCCGTCGCATGGAACCCGGAGCGACCGTAAAGAAAACAGGTCTTCCTCCGCCACCATCCCTCTAATACCTCTACACAAACCAGTTTTTACAGCTTTTTACGGCCAGGTTGGCTTTTAGCTTCAGACGAATCTGAAATTCCATTGTGACAATATCTGTTCAGTGTGACTGAAGTGGCAGAGAAACCTGTGTAGAATTTAGAACGGAAATAGTTTGAAAAAAGACTTTGACCTTGACCCTATTGTACATAAACAATACACACCTCCCTACTCTTTACCAGCCTGTTAGTCTTCATCACTACTGTTATCAACATAACAATGGTGTCCTTGTGGTTTCAGGGACCCCAGAAACCAGTGATAATGACTGATTTTAATTTTAATTGACCCATCTCAAACCCTTCCCTCTTTTCTTGATTCTCCAATCACTGTTACCCAATCACAATTGGGGAAAAAACATAACAATAGACACCCAGAGTAAAAAAAGAAAAAAAGCTGCTGCTGCCCATATTCTTTTTGTTGATCTGTCAGGGTTTTCATTCCTCGGATCCTGTTGTCAAAGTTGAGGAACAGGAATCGTGAACCTATTAGTTACTCAGAGAGGAATGGAGACAAGTAGGAGGAGGAGGACGAAGAGGAGGAGGAGGAGGAGCAGCAGCACTTTTCACACAAAAATTAGGTCAGGTCAAAAAGCAAAAGGTGACCTGCCACAGACGGTACCAGACAAAAAAGAACCCATTCACACTCATACAGTGTACAGCAGGCCTATTCAACTAGCGGCCCGTGGGCCAGATACGGCCCTTTTTACTTTTCTATGGCCCGCAAGAGACTGCCTGCAAATCTAGCCTTTCTGTATCAAGCCATAGCTTTCCAGTTGTTTTGTATGGACCGCCTGCTGTCTGGAATTGATTTCATTGACACCATTAGAAAGTGAAAGAAAGGTGATGCACGTGATTAGTTTATTCCATGTTATTTGTAGACATTAATTTACATGAATTGAAGTTCTCTGTGTGGCCCACAAACCCCCAGTGATTATCCTATTTGGCAGCATGGTGTTGACGTTGCCCTGATATACAGTATAGTGAGTGTGGTTCTATCAGCTGTATATAAACAAAACATTATGCCACTTTTATCCAACTGGCCTCACAGAACACGCAGGTGACCTCTAGCCGTGGTGTTAGTGCCACAGGCTCTGCTCACTGAGCTGCAGGACCACAAGGCCCACCCTAGTAGTCACCGTCTTTATTCCATCTGCACCTCGTTACCTGTGTCAGAGACCACAAGCAGACTGGGGGAGGGGGTTCATGATGAATATTCAACCTGAGGCCATGGTTAGACTAGGTGTTTTTGTTTTCGTTTTGTTGCTGAATGAATATGTTTGCTGTCCCTGTTAAATAGAAATGCCGCTTTGGCAGTAAAACGCGTTGCCCTACTGACCCACCAGGTCAGGTCAGGATCGAGGCATGCCAATCTATTCTCCCTCAAGCTGAACAGTGACATCTCCTTAGCAAATGATCTCAATACCTTCTATGCGAGGTTTGAGGCTGGGAATAACAACACCAGCCTACAAACCACTGCAATGGAGGGGGGGGGACACTGCTGAGGGAGGCTCAGTGTTCAGGGTAACAGAACATGAGGTGAGGAGGACCTTTAAGAAAGTGAAGGCAGCAGGACCGGACGGTATCCCCGGCCGCGTCCTAAAAGTCTGTGCCGACCAACTGGCCCCAGTATTCACTGACATATTTAACCTGTCCTTGGAACAGGCTGTCATCCCCACCTGTCTGAAGAAGTCCACTATTATCCCTGTACCCAAAAAATCCAAGCCTGCTTGCCTCAACGACTACCGCCCTGTAGCTCTCACCTCCATAGCCATGAAGTGCTTTGAGAAGCTAGTAAAGGGCTACATCTGCTCCTCCCTCCCCATCAACCTGGACCCCCTGCAATTTGCATACCGCCCCAACAGGTCCACGGAGGACGCCATAGCCCATGTGCTGCACACAGCAGCATCACACCTGGACAAGAGGCAGGGGAACTATGGGAGAATGCTGTTCATCGACTACAGCTCAGTATTCAATACCATAGTCCCTTCCAAACTCATAGCCAAGCTCAGGGACCTGGGCTTGAACTATGACCTCTGCCAGTGGGTCTTGGACTTCCTGACGGGCAGACCCCAGGTGGTGAGAGCAGGCAACTGCACCTCCTCATCCATCACTCTCAACATAGGGGCCCCCCAGGGCTGTGTTCTGAGTCCCGTCCTCTACTCCCTGTACACACATGACTGTGTGGCACAGCGGAACAACAACACAATCATAAAATTTGCTGACGACACAGCAGTGGTGGGCCTGATCTCTGCAAACGACGAGAGGGCCTACCTGGAGGAGGTCAAGGTTCTAGCGGGATGGTGTCAAGAGAACAGCCTCTCCCTGAACGTCAGCAAAACAAAGGAGATGATTGTGGACTTTAGGAGGTCGGGGGTCAGGGACTATAGCCCCCTCAGCATCGATGGGGGACCGGTTTAGAGAGTGAACAGTTTTAAGTACCTCGGAGTCCACATATCCGAGGACTTGACATGGACCACACACATTGACAGTGTTGTTAAGAAGGCACGGCAACGCCTCTACTTCCTCAGGCTCCTAAGGAAGTTCCAAGTCAGTCAGAAGATCCTTAAGAACTTCTACTCATGTACAATAGAGAGCATCCTGACTGGCAATGTCACCTCCTGGTTTGGGAATAGCACCGCACAAGACCGTAGCAGACTACAGAGAGTGGCCCGTTCAGCCGGACGCACAATTGGAGGGGGGCTTCCCACTCTCCAGGACATTTACAACAAGCGGTGCATGGGTAAGGCTAAGAGAATTATCAAAGACTCCAGCCACCCAAGCAACTGCCTCTTTGAACTGCTGCGGTCAGGCAAGCGATATCGGAGTCTCATGGCAAGCACAGAGAGAATCAGAAGAAGCTTCTATCCCCAGGCCATCAGGATGCTCAACGAACAATAACTCTATGTAACAACCATCAAATGCACTCACAGCACACACATCCACACGCACACACTCACTTTAAACAAACAACTCACTGCAGCACCCACTTTACCCACTTTAGAACACCTAAACACACTTTATATTTATTGGTAAAGAATTTGCACTACAACCCATACCTCATTACACCTTACTGTAAATTGTACCTAAATTGTACCTCATCCCATTTCTGCTTTGCACTGTATAGTATATTGTATATTATTATATTGTATGGTAACTCAGTTACTTCTACTCTGCATTGAACATTGTATATATGTACATGCTGAACACTTGTGTCTACGTACTTGACTTCTATTTTATACTTGCTATACTTATTTTATACTTATCTATTTTTGTCTCTGGAGCGTAACAGAAAGAAGCATTTTGTATAAAAGTATTCTGTACTTCTGTATGACAACTAATAAAGAAACTTGAACTTGAACTTGAATGTGACCTGTAAAATATGAAAAGTTGGGAAAATAAACATGACAATGTGTCCAGGTGAGAAGCAAGGGGTTCTCCAAATTGTGTTTTTTAAAACACACCGGTCCATGTCATGGCGATCACAATGCAAGTGATGTGTGTCCGTGATCCTATCTACGTGGTTGCGCTTGACAAAAGAGCGAAGGACACCCGTTCTCAGATTTGACCCATCAGAATAAATACCTATCCTTCCCAGGTGTCTCACCTGACAAGAGCGGGCTAATTACCCTTTCAGTTCAATCCATACAAAGATTGTTCTAATTGTATGGGAATTAGTGTTTTTCGCTCAACACCAAACACACATGTGTTCTGCGTATATATTGGAGTACCTGAGGAATGGTGAATTGAAATTACTATTTGGTTACACAGCACACACAGTCAAGTCACTGTGGACGTTTCATTTAACTTTATTTTTTTTGTCTACCTTTTCTCCCCATTTTTCTATTTTTCTCCCATCCCAATTTCGTATTATCCAATTCTTCCCTCCCCTGTCTCGAACGTTGCTAGACCATGCCTCCCACTGGTCGGCTGCAATGTGGACGAAGCCTTGCATCATGTGTCCCCTCCGGTACACGAGGAGGCAGCCGTCGCATCTTTTCACCTGCACAGCACGATCTCTCAGTGGCGAGGAGTAGCATGTGGGAGACTCACGCTGCCCCCGATACTTTCCTGATTCTGCTGTACAGGCGCACCAACCGACCTGTAGGAGTCGCTGTCCACAACGTCCGATCCCCACCCACCGGCTTTACCACCCCCTAATACTGCCAATTGTATTAGTATGAACGACCAGCCAAGCCGGAAGCAACGCCAAGAGCTGGGCTTGAACCCAGCGTCTCCTGCGTTAGTGGCGAGCGCCTTGCCCACTGCGCCACTTAGCCACCTCGTTTAATTTAACCTTGATATGTTATCTGAGTAACAACCTACAGGGATTCCTGATCATTACTACCAAACGAGATGCTCCAAGGTGGCCGACATCCAGGTCCTATTGAACCCATGAACACCATAGAAACCTCTTCCTCACTGTATGTGTGGTCCCAGGACGCGTCTATTCTTTTACCAACTAACTTGCATTTTTCCGCGATCTGATTGGCCACTGACGTTTCTTGTCATGTGACATGTGCGCCAATCGCGTGACGCCTGTTTCTGCGCCTATTTCTGCCTCTAACAGCCTGCAAACTACTAGCCTAGTGACAATGCCCCCAAAATGTTGAGATACCCCTACCGGAGGTAGAACAAAACACGACAATGTTTTTCCTCATCTCTAAGGTCTCCCATATGTGAAATGGATTCTTGTATAAAAATATTTTACTGCAAAAATGGTTCAATTGATAGATATTGTTATACACCCCCAAAGGAAAAAACAACCAAAATATAGCCTGGCCGTATGGGAGTTGAGACATATAAACTCATGTAGATTAATAATACAAGCTCCAAGAGCTTTCAAACTTGACATGCTAAGAGTCAGACATTTGCTTAACCTGATAGAAAAACCTGGATGTGAATATCTTTATGCATGTAGGAAATATATACCTATGTACACATACTTAAAATAAGCGGAAATGTAAAAAATGAATATCTATGCAGAATGTTCTCATTTACTTTGTAGTAGCTCTGCCATGGATTGTCATAGAAACACAGATGAGGGCTTTTTCAGAAAGGTGTGGTTGTGCTGAATCCAGCAATACCACATGTGTAAATATAGCATGCATGGTCAGGGAGTTACAGGGGCGACAGTGGCTCGGGAGGTAGAGCAGTCGTCTGGCAATCCGGAGGTTCCCGGTTCGATTCCCGCTCCTCCCGGGCAGCGTGTCGATGTGTCCTTGAGCAAGACACTTAACCCCTAATTGCTCCCGGTGAGCAGGTTGGCACCTTGCATGGTTGCTTCCGCCGTCGGTGTGTGAATGTGTGAGTGAATGTGTGAGTGAATGGGTAAAATGTGAGTAACAAATTGTAAAGCGCTTTGGATAAAAGCGCTATATAAAAAAGCAGCCATTTACATAATTAAATGTATGAGGTGTCCTAAATGAAAGAAAATGAAACATTGACATAATGAAGTCTTCAGTCCAAAGCCCATTATCAGTGGTGAGAAGCATGTTGACAAATGCAATGTTACTGCAAAGTAAAGTCACTTGAGGTAATGTTCTGGTCTATATTGTTAATATATTTATGATACATTTAATCATTTATATATTTCATATGATACATTTTATGATACTTCATATGGAAACAAAGATCCAATTGAATCAGGTTGAAATTGAAATAGAACACCTTTATTTCAATCTACTGCGTTCTGAGCCCTCTGCTGTATTCACTGTACACACATGATTGTGTGGCCAGGTTCAGCTCCAACTCCATAGTGAAGTTTGCGGATGACACATGGTGGTGGGGCTGATCTCTAACAATGACGAGAAGGCCTATCGGGAGGAGGTTGATGAACTGGCACGCTGGTGCCGGGATAACAGCCTACTCCTGAACATTGGTAAAACCAAAGAGCTGATCCTGGATTTTAGGAGAATACAGGAGGTGACACACACGCCACTGCGGATAAATGGGACAGGGTGAGCAGTTTCAAGTACCTGGGAGTCCACATCACAGAGGACCTGACATGGTCAACACACAGATTCTGTGCTGAAAAAGGCGAAACAGCGCCTCTATCACCTGAGACAGTTAAGGAAGTTCAGAGTATCTGGGAAGATAGATACTCCACTCCTTCTATTCCGGGGCTGTAGAGAGCATTCTGACTGGAAACATCACTGCCTGGTTTGGAAACAGCACGGCACAGGACAGGAAGGCCCTCCAGAGAGTGGTGCGCTCAGCAGAGCGTACTACGGGTATTGCACTACCACCCCTGCAGGACTTATATAACAGGAGGTGCAAATCCAGAGCCTGCAGAATAATGAGAGACCCCCATCACCCCAACAACAGCCTGTTCAAGCTGCTGCGGTCAGGCAAGCGCCTACGTACACACGCTACGAGCACAGAGAGACTCCGGCTCAGCTTCTTCCCCCAGGCCATCAGAACACTGAACTCTCCACTCACAAGTACACATGAGCACACACACACACACAACACACATGCTGCAACGGCTTTAAACAATCACTTTAAACAAAATGGAAAAATCTCTTTAAAGGAATGAAGAATATAAAAGTCACTTTAAAGAAAGAACAGATGGGCGACAGTGGCTCGGGAGGTAGAGCAGTCGTCTGGCAATCCAGAGGTTCTCGGTTCGATTCCCGCTCCTCGCGGGCAGCATGTCGATGTGTCCTTGAGCAAGACACTTAACCCCTAATTGCTCCCGATGAGCAGGTTGGCACCTTGCATGGTTGCCTCCGCCGTTGGTGTGTGAATGTGTGAGTGAATGTGTGAGTGAATAGGTAAAATGTGAGTAACAAATTGTAAAGCGCTTTGGATAAAAGCGCTATATAAAAAAGCAGCCATTTACCATTTAACAGATGTGGTTCTTGTATAGTATAGTTTAGATATAGTAAGTAAAACATAATGACGGAGTTAAAATTGTATATTGTATAGTAGTGTACATAGGAACCAGTGCCTTCTCAGGAATTTAGCATGTCTATTTTTATCATGCACATCTTATGTCTTACCTGTTTTTTTTCTGTCTATTTAATTATTGTATTATTGCAAATTATTGCATGACCACCCGCATTTCACTGTATGCCCTGGTATGTATGTGACAAATAAACCTCTTGATTCTTGATTCTAGCAACACATCACTGTCACTCATCCACATTATCATCAGTGACTAAATGGATCATATTTGGGCTGTCAGGGAAAGAGCAAGAGCAAAACTCAAGTTTCTTTATTAGTTGTCAAATCAAATCAAATCAAATGTATTTATAAGGCCCGACAACACACGTTAATGTCCCCATGGGCCGTACAGGTCTTCTTTAAACAAGTCAAGAAGAAAACATAACAATAAGTCAAGAACAGAACAAGAACACCATAAGGTCCAAACATTTTTAGATGAATGCAAATAAATGAAAGAATGCAAGCACTCCCAGACATACCCCACGCGAAGGTAAGGAAAAACTCACTAAAACCTAACAATAGGGAAAAAAGCTCCACAGGCAGTGTGGAGGAGAGAAACCTTAGAAGGGCCATTCAAGGGGGGATCTCCCTTCTTAGATGTTGGTGATAGTAGTGTTGCAGACGGACAGTTGGTAAGCATGCACTCATGTGTGTAGTGAAACACAGATGAGTGCATGCAATAGCAACTGAACATTTTGAAAGATTAAAGATAGAGCTAATAGCAATAGCAACTGAACATTTTGAAAGATTAAAGATAGAGCTGATAGCGGATGTATTTGAGGCACAGGGGCGGCGCAAAGAGGGTCACGTCCTCCCCGTCTTAGTCACGGGACATTCAACACTCCGGACATTGCTCAGGGACAGCCGGAGACAGGGAGATAGGGGGCGGCGCAGAGAGGGTCGCGAACTCCCCGACATCATCGCGGGACATCCGGCACTCCGGTCACCACTACGAGACCTCCGGAGACAGGGGGGCACGCAGAGGGGGTCACAACCTCCCGGCCTTCATCACGGGACATCCGACACTCCGGTCAGCACTCCAGGACAGCAAGTCATAGGGGGACAGGGAGACGGGACAGGCGTTAGACAGCTCATGAGATTGTAGTGGGCGGACATAGCAATAGATACAAGTGGTAAGCATATATGTGAATGGAGTAGATATATGAAGTAAGCGTATTATGTGAATAGAATAGAAGTACTTAACCCAGCAATGAAACCGCGTTGACTGTTAATCTGTTAACAGTCTGTTAATACTGTTAATCAGTTGACAGGACCACGGACAGACGACGGTGAATAACTGATCCAAGGCCTCGGAGGTGCATGTAGAGCAGTCACTACAATCTTGGCCAAGACCCCGAGGCATCCATCACCTTAGTCAGCGCCAGGAGACGGGCACTCAGAGAGATGGGGGAGGGAGGGGGGGGGGGGGAGAAGGGGGGGGGGAGGGGGGGAAAGGGGGGGGGAGAGTTAGAGAGTTCCCATGTTTGTGGTGCTGCAAAAGAGCAGACATGTAGTACCCTGTAGTGCCATGTAGTACCATGTAGTACCCTGTAGTGCCATGTAGTACCCTGTAGTACCCTGTAGTACCCTGTAGTGCCATGTAGTACCCTGTAGTACCCTGTAGTACCCTGTAGTACCCTGTAGTGCCCTGTAGTACCATGTAGTACCATGTAGTACCCTGTACCCTAACTAAACTAGACAGATTAATCTAAAGGTCAGTCCCCGACCAGGTGAGATCAGGGTAGGTTGAAGGAGAGAGAGAAAAGATGAGTCTTAAGCAGGGATTTAAAAGCTTCGACAGAGCAGGCGCCCCTGATGACGGCAGGTAATTTGTTCCACAGGTAGGGAGCGCGGTAGACAAAGGCTCTGTGGCCGGCGGATTTCTTTTTAACCCTTTTTAACCCTTTTTAACGATAGAAGCCCCGCATTTTGTGAGCGCAGAGCACGAGCGGGCGAGTATCGGGAGATGAGATCGGATAGATAGAGCGGTGCAAGCCCATTTAAAATTTTGCAGGTGAGGAGTAGCACTTTAAAGTCAGAACGGGCTTGGATAGGAAGCCAGTGTAGGGCGGACAAAACTGGTGTGATGTGATCAAATGTTCTAGTTCTAGTTAGTATCCGTGCAGCCGCATTTTGCACGAGTTGAAGATTTTTGATGCTTGAATTAGGAATTAGGTAGGCCTGAAAAAAGTGCATTACAGTAGTCCAGACGTGATGAGACAAAAGCATGAATCAGGGTTTCAGCATCAGCCAGAGTTAAAATGGGGCGTATTTTTGCGATATTACGAAGATGGAAGAATGCAATTTTGGTGACATTTTTTATATGTGCATTAAATGAGAGGGAGGAATAAAAAATTACTCAGAGGTTTTTTATGGTGGAGCTCTGGGATACACGACAGGTATCAAAGTTGAGGGAGATGTCCTGAAACAGGCCTCTGTGGTTTGGGGGGCCAACAATTAACATCTCAGTTTTATCTGCATTAAGGAGTAGAAAGTTTGTCATACAGAAGTACAGAATACTCAGTGCAAGTCAAGCCCACTGAAAGATATTGGCATTTGCTGGCATCATTGATCGATGGATCTTTCCTTTGGGCCATGTCCAGAGTGCATGAACACTGTTGAGGATCCAAACATCCCTTTGCTTGAATAGTACACAAGCAAAACCAGTACATCTGTATCATCACATTTGACAATGAGACGAGAATGTGACTGTGCAAGGTGTATTGATGTAACACCAATCTTGTGTCAGCTTCCTCCTGGTCACTATAAAGATCTGCCAAGCAGTCAACGCCTGACTTGCTAACCATCTTAACCTCCTCACCATTTTCAAAGCCACCTGCCAAGATGACTGTGTTCTCTGAAGAGATTCTCTGTGGCCCTTTCAGACATACAATGATCTGGGTGAGTGTGTCTGGAAAAGGATTGCAACGTTAATGGGAAAGGAAGGCATCAACTGCGTTGTTATAGTGTTTGACAGATATGACCATCAACACTCAATCAAAGACCTTGAAAGGCAAAGAAGAGGCACCATCCAAACCAGCAGACCAACACATATTATCACAGGACAATCAACTGTTCCTAACTACAGGAAATACCTGAGGATCAGTGGGAACAAGGCTGCTCTATGGAGCTTTGTCAGCAACTACATAACCAATACAGGGCCACAGAGAATCTCTTCAGAGAACACAGTATGCCCTCCTCCTGTATGGCCAAAAGAAAATGGAGAATGGACGTCCTTGCACCAACCTGGATGAGCTGAGGTACACACTACACACTAGCATCTACCACAGATTCATCAGCTGCAAATCTACCCCCAACAGAAGATGCCTTCCAGCAACATGTGTTGAGAGCCTTGTACCAAACAGCAGTGTGGCGTCACAGCCATCTGGCCAAGCATCTTCTCTGGAACCCAGTTGGTAGAGGGTGGAGGCTCAGAGAAGATGGGTCCATTGAACCTGTTATGTTCCAGAAAGCACTGGCACCTAAGGAAGTTCGAGACATCACCCACCTGTACTGTAAAGATGGAAACGGCAATGATGCCAGCTAATGCCAATGTCTTTCAGTGGGCTTGACTTCCACTGAGTTTTGCTCTTGCTCTTTCCCTGACTGCCAAAATATGATACATTTTGTCACTGATGATAATGTGGATGAGTGACAGTGATGTGTTGCTAGAATCAAGAGGTTTATTTGTCACATACATACCAGGGCATACAGTGAAATGTGGGTGGTCATGCCCGCATTGATTGTGCAATAATACAATAATAAAATAGACATAGAAAAAAAAACAGGTAAGACATAAGATGTGCATGATACAAATAGACATGCTAAATTCCCGAGAAGGCACTGGTTCCTATGTACACTACTATACAATATACAATTTTAACTCCGTCATTATGTTTTACTTACTATATCTAAACTATACTATACAAGAACCACATCTGTTCTTTCCTGTGTGTGTGTGTGTGTGTGTGTGTGTGTGTGTGTGTGTGTGTGTGTGTAAGATAAGATAAGATAAGATAAGATATTCCTTTATTGATCCCCTTGGGGAAATTCAGGCATCATAGCAGCATGGGGGGGAGGGGGGGAGGGGTACAGGTAGTAAAACAACACAGTATACAGGTAGTAAAAGACAACACAGGCAGTGTAAACAATTTGATCAATATGGTCAATATAATTTACTATCTGACTAGCTGAGGAATATTCACATTATTCACAGTGTCACATGAGGTGCAGTATGCAAGAGGTAGTGTTATAATAATTTACTATCTACTGAGTATACATTAATCAAAGTACCAGGGTAGTCTACTTTGTCCCCCTTGGGTTCCTATAAGTCCCAGGTCAATGTCTGGTAGCAGTCGCTGTCGCTGCCCCCTGTTGTGGGGCCTGGAGGCTGCTAGTCGCTGCCCACTGTTGTGGAGCCTGATGGCCGCTGGTATGAAGGACTGTCCGAGGCGGTTAGTTGAGTGTCGGGGGGGGATGAGTCTGTGGCTGAACGAGCTTCTCATCTTGACTAGCTCGTCGTAGAGGGGGTGGTAGGGGTTCTCCATGATGGCATCCAGCTTCCTTATCATCCCCCTCTCTACCATCACCTCAAGTCTAGGTAGCTCGACTCCCACCACGGAGCTAGCCTTCCTCACCAGCTTGTTGAGCTTGTTGGTGTCCCTTGAGTTGATGTAGCCTCCCCAGCATGCCACAGCATAGAAGAGGATGCTGGCCACAACAGACTGGTAAAAAGACTGCAGCAGTTTGTTGCACACATTGAAGGACCTGAGTCTCCTCAGGAAGAACAGCCTGCTCTGTCCCTTCCTGTAGAGGGCCTCTGTGTTGTCCGACCAGTCCAGTTTATTGTTCAGGTGTACCCCAAGGAACTTGTATGAGTCCACCATCTCCACATCCACCCCTCGGATGGAGATGGGAATCGGGGGGGGCCTCTTCTTGCCCCTCCGGAAGTCCACCACCAGCTCCTTGGTCTTACTGGTGTTGAGTTGGAGGTGGTTGCTGTCGCTCCACCCCACGAAGCTCTCCACCAGGGCTCTGTACTCCTCCTCATCATCGTCGGTGATGTAGCTTACGATGGAGGAGTCGTCTGAGAACTTCTGCAGGTGGCACCCGCTGGAGTTGCGGCAGAAGTCTGAGGTGTAGAGGGTGAAGAGGAAGGGTGACAGCACCGTTCCCTGGGGGGCGCCGGTGTTGCTCACCAGTACGTCAGACTGACTGTCCTTTAGTCTGACGTACTGTGGCCTCTCAGTGAGGTAGTCCTTGATCCAGGCCACCAAGCCGTGCTCCAGCTGCATCGCAGAGAGCTTCTCCGCTAGCAGTGACGGCTGGATGGTGTTGAAGGCGCTGGAGAAATCAAAGAACATGATCCTCACTGAGCTGCGCGGCTTTTCCAGGTGCGTGTACGCTCTGTGGAGCATGTAGATGATGGCATCCTCCACCCCGATGTTTGCCTGGTATGCAAACTGCAGGGGGTCGAGGGAGTCACGCACCAGGGGCTTGAGGTGTTGCAGGACCAGTCTCTCAAACGTCTTCATGACGTGTGACGTCAGAGCGACTGGCCTGTAGTCGTTGGGGGTGCTGGGACGTCCCTTCTTGGGCACCGGGACAATGCAGGAGGTCTTCCAGAGCTGGGGCACCCTCTCCAGCCTCAGGGAGAGGTTGAAAAGATGCTGGAGCGGTGCTGCCAGCTGCTCTGCACATACCTTGAGCACCCTGGGATTGGTGTTGTCCGGTCCTCTGGCCTTGTTTACATTAATTTTGGAGAGCTGCCTACTGACCTGACTGGTTGTGATCGTCAGGGTTGGGGGTGGTGGGCAGTCTGCTGGTGTTGGGGGTGGGGTGCCGTTGCTGATGGGTGTGGGGGGGTGGGGGGTGGGGGGGCTGCTTTGTAGGTGTGATCTGGTGCTGGTGTCGATGGGTGGGGGGAGGGGTGTGGGGAGGCCACTCTGGTCAAAGCGGTTGAAAAACGAGTTGAACTCGTTTGCACGCTCTGGAGGGCCCTCCACAGCTGTGCCCTGCTGTTTGAAACCAGTGATCTTCCTAACCCCCGCCCACACCTCCCTGGTGTTGTTGGCCTGTAGTCTGCCCTCCAGCCTGTCCTTGTAGCTGACCTTGGCTGCCCTTAGCTCTTTTTTGAGCTCCCTTTGGACAGCCCTGGCCTGCTCAGTGTCCCCTGCCATGTGTGTGTGTGTGTGTGTGTGTGTGTGTGTGTGTGTGTGTGTGTGTGTGTGTGTGTGTGTGTGTGTGTGTGTGTGTGTGTGTGTGTTCATGTGTACTTGTGAGTGGGTGTTCTGATGGCCTGAGGGAAGAAGCTGAGCCGAAGTCTCTCTATGCTTGTAGCGTGTGTACGTAGGCGCTTGCTTGAACAGGCTGTTGTTGGGGTGGTAGGGGTCTTTCATTATTCTGCAGGCTCTGGATTTGCACCTCCTGTTATATAAGTCCTGCAGGGGTGGTAGTGCAATACCCGTAGTATGCTCTGCTGAGCGCACCACTCTCTGGAGGGCCTTCCTGTCCTGTGCCATGCTGTTTCCAAACCAGGCAGTGATGTTTCCAGTCAGAATGCTCTCTACAGCCCCGGAATAGAAGGAGTGGAGTATCTTCCCTGATACTCTGAACTTCCTTAACTGTCTCAGGTGATAGAGGCGCTGTTTCGCCTTTTTCACCACAGAATCTATGTGTGTTGACCATGTCAGGTCCTCTGTGATGTGGACTCCCAGGTACATGAAACTGCTCACCCTGTCCACGATAGCCCCATTTATCTGCAGTGACGTGTGTGTCCCCTGTTGTATTCTCCTAAAATCCATGATCAGCTCTTTGGTTTTACCAATGTTCAGGAGTAGGCTGTTATCCCGGCACCAGCGTGCCAGTTCATCAACCTCCTCTTGATAGGCCTTCTCGTCATTGTTAGAGATCAGCCCCACCACCACGTGTTGTCCGCAAACTTCACTATGGAGTTAGAGCTGAACCTGGCCACACAGTCATGTGTGTACAGTGAATACAGCAGGGGGCTCAGAACGCAGTAGATTGAAATAAAGGTGTTCTATTTCAATTTCAACCTGATTCAATTGGATCTTTGTTTCCATATGAAGTATCATAAAATGTCTCATATGAAATGTATAATTTATTAAATGTATCATAAATATATTAACATTATAGACCAGAACATTACCTCAAGTGACTTTACTTTGCAGTAACATTGAATTTGTCAACATGCTTCTCACCACTGATAATGGGCTTTGGACTGAAGACTTCATTATGTCAATGTTTCATTTTCTTTCATTTAGGACACCTCATACATTTACTGATGTAACTCCCATGCATGCTATATTTACACATGTGGTATTGCTGGATTCAGTACAACCACACCTTTCTGAAAAAGCCCTCATCTGTGTTTCTATGACAATCCATGGCAGAGCTACTACAAAGTAAATGAGAACATTCTGCATAGATATTCATTTTTTACATTTCCGCTTATTTTAAGTATGTGTACATAGGTATATATTTCCTACATGCATATAGATATTCACATCCAGGTTCTTCTATTAGGTTAAGCAACTGTCTGACTGCTAGCATGTCAAGTCTGAAAGCTCTTGGAGCTTGTATTATTAATCTACATGAGTTTATATGTCTCAACTCCCATACGGCCAGGCTATATTTTGGTTGTTTTTTCCTTTGGGGGTGTATAACAATATCTATCAATTTAACAAGTTTTGCAGTAAAATATTTTTATACAAGAATCCATTTCATATATGGGAGACCTTAGAGATGAGGAAAAACATTGTTGTGTTTTGTTCTACCTCCGGTAGGGGTATCTCAAAAACTAAAGCCCTTTTTGACAGTTTGTCACAGCACTATACCTAACGCCTAGTTATATCACTGGTTAAGCTTAGGCGACTCTTTCGAAGTTGGTTAAGGTTAGAGTTTGGAATCAGGGCTGGTGTTCTATCGCCCTGCTCTAAGACAAACTCTAACCTTAACCAACTTCGAAAGAGTGCCTAAGCTTAACCAGTGATAGAAACAGGCGTCACACGATTGGCACAGATGTCACATGACCAGAAACGTCAGTGGCCAATCAGATCGCGGAAAAATGCAAGTTAGTTGGTAAAAGTATTGACGCTCCCAGGACTCACTTTATTAACCCTTTCACTACCACGCTACTGAATGGTTAACCCTTTCACTGCCGCACTACCGAATGGTTAAGTTTCATATGAGCATGCAAACGGATGCATCTCACACACAAATTCACAAAGCAACCTTTCACACTGCCCATTAGAGCCGGGAATCGCACCCCATTATCCCAGCATGCCGTTCTGTGTGAAACGAACAAACACGGAATGGGGGGTCATTCTGCCGTCTTCCGGGTTGGTTTGATTGATTGATTGATTGAAAACTTTATTAACAGATTGCAGAATGGGTACAATACAGTACGGCTCAATACACACAATTGTTAACACTTTCCGTGCCAGCTATGCCAGTGCTATTTATCGCTTGAGTGCCGGCGCTGTAGTCAATGGGAGAGCAAGCACATTTGCGAACGCATTTACTATATCTTAAATTATGGCTATGTGTCTAATACGCCCGTCACTTATCAATGACTTGTTTGCAGTCAACATTGTCGAAACGGATTGTTTTTTAATCGGTTCATTCCCGTTTTATACCATTTTGAAAAACGCTAGTTTTTTGAAAATTCCAGAAAAAAAGGTGATTTTGCAGGAATCACGCTTTACTGGAATACACATAACACGTTGTCATTTTTCGGCCTATTTATGAATCATTTTCAAATAAACGCTAGATTATCGATAGTATATGTGTACTTATGCACGCTAGAGAAACGGGCTGAAAAATCGATTATCTTATTTCCTGATCGCACACACACACAGCCACATACACATATAGGGGACACGTTGATATATCTGTGAAAAGAGCTCTGATTATCACAATACTGGTAAAATAGATTCCTTACCTCAGATCAGATGTTCTCCAAAAAGCTTATTCCAATTCCCGATCGCCATTCCAAATATCGATCGCGTTTATTGATCCAACGCTGGGTACTGGAAACAGATAATCCACGCTGTTCTGCTGGTCGGCGAAGACTGCAATCGGCTCGTATTACATGCCTGACAAGTAAAATGTGGAATCCGGACTTTCTTTTCCCCATCAATTTCATTCAGTCCATTCCAATGGGTGCAATACCATCCGGAGAGACGATAGGGGGCGGTATTTTCCCTGTTCAAGCTCAGAGAGATCCCCACTGGTAACGTGAGGCTAGATTGATGAAAAATGAATGGAAATCGATAATAAATAAATAAACAAGAAGAAAACAACATTTCTCGTCGTTGGCACTCAACGGTTGGCATGAACTAACGACAATTATCTTCGTTGGCACTCAAAGTGTTAAGGGGATGCAGACCAGAGAAAGACTTTCGTCTTGTTTACATCAGGGTCCCCCTTTTTCAATTCATCATAACATTTATGACATATACGACATACAGATAAACAGTACTGTTACATCCAGACAATTTATGACATACAAGATGTCATGTACAAAAGGTTTGATAACCATATAAATATACCTGGAGCGGGCTGTACATGAAAACCAGCCCGTCCAGTCAGGTGCCTTAGCACAGGTCCCGGTAGCTTCATTACTTCAGGCAACCAACTTGCGCCTAGCCACGCCCCCGCGGCGACGCGGCAGCGGCAGAGCGGAGCCCTGCCGCGGCATTATGCAGCCGTAATCCCCCCTGTTTTAACATCGACGGTTAGCTCAACTCGTTCGCCGCCTTGCTGTGGAGCCTGCGGTGCGTTGGTGACAAGTTCGAATCACTTCAATTTTTTTTTCTCGTTATAAACGTGCATTCTTTTGCCGGTTAAGTTTAGGCATTCTTTCGGAGTTGGTTATGGTTAGGGTTAAGTTTAGGCATTCTTTCGGAGTTGGTTATGGTTAGGGTTAAGTTTAGGCATTCTTTCGGAGTTGGTTAAGGTTAGGGTTAAGTTTAGGCATTCTTTCGGAGTTGGTTAAGGTTAGGGTTAAGTTTAGGCATTCTTTCGGAGTTGGTTATGGTTAGGGTTAGGTTTAGGCATTCTTTCGGAGTTGGTTAAGGTTAGGGTTAAGTTTAGGCATTCTTTCGGAGTTGGTTAAGGTTAGAGTTTGTCGCAGAGCATGGCAATAGAATGCAGCCTATTTCCGCACTGCCGCTCTCTCGCGCTGCCGCGGTCACATGGGCGTCGTGGCCAATCAGAGAAACGCTGAACGCAAGTTTGTTGCCTAAAGTATTGACGCGTCCCGGTAGGCAAGTAATAAACAAAGGCGTTTTTCAAATGGTAAATGATATTTATTTGTAGCGGGGATTGAAACCCACTGTCTTTCAAATGGTAAATGATATTTATTTATAGGGATTGAAACCCACAACACACACACAAACAGGGTAAAAGGGTAAGGGGAGAACAAACAGGTAATATAGGAAACACAAGTATCGGCAAAGGCCAACACAGTATAAAGTTCCCCATGGGGAAAACAGTGGCAAAAATTGCCTAAAGGCCAACAATATATATATATATATATACCCCCCTTAATGGAGGTGAATGGCGCAGAGGCCAATAATATATATAATAATAATCCCACCTGTTAGGGAATCCACACAAAGTGGTAGATAAGGCCAACACAATAAGATTTGCCCACACACAGTGGTAAATGGCTTTTACAAAAGTGCTCAATAGCATCCACTCAATAGTGGCAAATAGCGGCCACCTCTACACTCCACTCTGGTCGGTGGCAGTGATTCAAATGAGGTGTCACTTTCCAGGCTTTAACCACTCGTCCCAGGCTGACTGCCGCAGGTGCAATCAGCAGGTGCAATCAGCCCAATCAGTGAGACGAGTGGCATCTGGGAAGGGGAGAAAGAAAAAGGGTTTAGAAGGTGACACACACCAAATACAAATAACACATATTATACTAACCTGATGTTTACATGGTGTTACAAATATGGCAATAATGATAATGAACAACCCACGTACGTGACACAAGATATACAAATATACAGTACTGTTTAAGAGACAGTTTCTAAAAGAGAGTATATACATTTGAGGGGGAAGAAACTGTACATTGGAGGGGGTTGGGTGGGGGGGGGGGGTTGGATATTTACAGGGGCCAGTTTCGAATTTCAGCCTTCTCTTTGAGAGCGTTTTTTTTTAGGTGGGTAAGGATTCACATTATTTTTATGGCTGTGGGTAGGGCGTTCCACATTGATGTGGCATAATTGTGAAGCGTGTTTAGTCCCTTGTTTGAGCCGAATCTGGGTTGAACATGATTTGTGGAACTCCCTCTGGTGTTGTCGTCGTGGTATTCACCTTTGGGAAGTATTTCGACATGTACATGGGTACCTTAGTGGTGTAGTGTATCTTGTAGACCAGGCCCATTGCAAGGTGCTGTACTCTGTCGTCTACTCTAAGCCATCCTAGGTTGTCAAAATGGGCAGGGGTGAGGTGGGTTTTAGGAGTAAGGTCAAGCAGTAGTCTGACCAGTTTGTTTTGTGATGTTTGTAATCTTGTTTTTAGTGCCTTTGAGGTGCTTTGGTACCATGAGGTGCAAGCATAGTCGTAGTACCCTTGAATGAGTGCTCCTGTTAGAGTCTTCAGGGTATTCTTGTTTACCAGAGAAGAGATCCGGTACAAGAATCTTGTTCGTTGGTTGACTTTTTTTATTACATTGGATGCCATTTTGTCACAGGAAATATTTGCCTCTAGGATGGAACCCAGGTATGTAATTTCATCTTTCCTTGTGACAATATTGTCACCCACTGTAACAGAGAAGCTGTTGGTCTTGCTAATTTTGTTATTTGATCCAAAGAGAATGGACTCTGTTTTACCCAGGTGTAATGATAGTTTGTTATCAGCGAGCCAGGTGCAGATTCTGCTGAGTTCAGAGCTGAGGGCTTTTTCAACCTGCAACATGTTCCTGTCAGAGACCAGCAGGGCTGAGTCGTCCGCGAACAGGAACAAGTTGCAGTCACAAGCTGATGACATGTAATTTGCATAAATTAGGAACAGTAACGGTTTCGTCCTGGCTTCTGTGTGTAAGGGACATCCCGGCATAGCAGGATAGGGCACACCACCACGCACCACCAACCAGCTCACATGATATAAAAAATATATATAATAATAATAATAATAATAATAATAATAATAATAATAATAATAATAATAATAATAATAATAATAATAATAATAATAATAATAATAATAATAATAATAATAATAATAATAATAATAGGCTACACGTTTTATTTCTGATTTTAAATAACATGCAACATGAGAAAACGCTAAAACTTCCAACCCGCGGTAATATTGCTTAGTCGCATGAATAGAACAAAGGCTGACCACATGATATAATAATAATAATATAATAATAGTAATAATAGGCTACATGTTTTATGTCTAATTAAAATAATATGCAATGTGAGAAGATGCAAGCTCATGGTACATCAACTCGCTGCCCTGGACTCTTAAAAAAAGACGGTTTGGAGGTTCCTCTCCTATCCTCTCCTTACCAACTAGGTCTGCCCTACATTTTCAAACGCCTGGAGAAAGCTTGGCTTAACTAATCATTGCGAGTTATGCATGTCACTTTGATAGTATTTTTCATTGCCTGCATGCGTCTTTGGAGACCTATTTCAGAATACTGTGTCTATTCTCTCCGACTCAGAAGCGCGGCATCACAGCATTCTGTCTGAACGCACACACTTATACCGTCTTGCTAGGTTCAGTGTGGACAAAGCCGGCAGATTGGAGGGGAAAAGATAATCCATATCGCAGTAGGCTTATAATGCAGCGAGCTCTGTGTGAATCTGTATAGCTGATTAAGATATTTGATCCATTTGAACCATCCTAACCACTTAGTGGGCAGCCACAGACAGGTGCCAAGGGACCAACTCCATATGTAATGCCTGTACCTTGGTCAAGGGCAATGGCTGGAAGATGTACCCAGCAAATTCAAGTTTCAAGTTCAAGTTTCAAGTTTACATTTACATTTACATTTAGTCATTTAGCTGATGCTTTTATCCAAAGCGACTTACAAGTTCTGTACGACAAGTCATCAGGAAGGGCACAACTCTATCATCTGAGTAACAATGTTCATCAAAGTGTTGAGTGCTACAGTGTAGGTTAGTTTATTAGGACAAGTGCATGACAGTAAGGTTAGTTAGGGTTAGATATTATTATTATTATATTTTTTCAGATAATGGTTGAAGAAGTGCATCTTTAGTTGACGGCGAAAGATTGGATGGGTTTCGGCTGTCCTAACTGGGGTGGGTAGTTCATTCCACCATTGTGGGGCAAGGACTGAGAATAGGCGACTTCTCTTTGATGACCCTCCTGGAGCTCGGATAGGAGTAGATCTGAGGCGGCCAGAAGATGCAGAGCTTAGGGGTCTTGAGGGTGTGTAGTTAGAGACCATTGACCGGAGGTAGGCGGGAGCGGTTCCCTTTGCTGCACAGTATGCTAGGCCGAGGGCCTTGAAGCGGATTCGTGCAGCAATGGGGAGCCAGTGCAGGTCCCTAAGAAGTGGGGTGACATGGGCCGACTTCGGTAGGTTTGAGATCAGGCGGGCCGCTGCGTTCTGAATGAGTTGAAGAGGCTTAGTGGCAGTGGCTGGGAGGCCAGCGAGCAGTGCGTTGCAGTAGTCGAGGCGGGAGATGACTGTTGATTGGACGAGGAGTTGGGTGGCTTCTTTTGTCAGGAAGGGGCGGATCCTTCTGACGTTGCTCAGGAGGAATCTGCAGGTTCTGGTTGTCGCTGCGATGTGATCAGAGAAGTTCAACTGGTCGTCGAGGACAACACCAAGGTTCTTGGCGGTCGGGGACGCGGTCACAGCTGCATTCTCGACTGTGATGGAAAGGTCGGTCAGGGGGGAGGATTTGGCCGGCAGGTGGAGCAATTCTGTTTTGCTTAGGTTCAGTTTGAGGTGGTTGGTCGTTATCCAGGCGGAGATGTCAGACAGACAGGCCGAGATCCGCTCAGAGACGTGGATATCTGAGGGAGGGAAGGAGAGGAAGAGTTGAGTTCTGACCTGGGGTTCTGACAGTGGCTCAGGAGGTAGAGAGGTCTGGTAATCAGAAAGTTCCCCGTTCGATTCTGGCTCCTCCCGGCAGCGTGTCGTTTTGTCTTTTTGAGCAAGATACTTAACCCCTAATTGCTCCCGGTGAGCAGGTTGGCACCTCGCATGGTCGCCTCCGCCGTCTGTGTGTGAATGTGTGAGTGAATGGGTGAATGTGCGGCATAAGTTGTAAAACGTTTAGGATCAAACCGCTATATGAATTTTACCATTGATAAACCATCCATTTACGGTGAACTCATTTGCACTACGGTACAACGTACAATGGGATTATGGGGAGAAATGTTAACACAATTAAACGTAATTGTTCAACTGAGCCTGAAAATGTTCAGACTCAACAAGATATACTGTGAGGTACGGCCGAACATCTGCTTACTTGTTATGTTATATCTTGTTATGTTATAAGCCAGTGCTTGATTTACATTTCATTCAAATAGTAAGATAGGGAGCATTCTCACAAACATAGATGAAACGTATTACTGTATAATGTAGATCAACCTGCTTTTCCAATAGAGATCTTCCAGTGTAGTTGAATCTATATGCATGAAGCCACCCTTTAATATATCATTTCTCACATGGGATGTCATTGAAGCAGCCCCATCCCCCTCTCCCCCCCAGTACAATAGATCAATGGATCAATCGGATCACTGTCTAATAACTACTAAGTAATCTACTATGTACTCGGAGTGTAACACTCAAGTTCAACACTGTTTGACGAACAATACCACTTACCCTTAGCTGCCAGAGTTGTACCCTTCCTGCTGACTTGTTGTACAGGACTTGTAAGTCGCTTTGGATAAAAGTGTTCAGCTAAATGACTAAATGTAAATGTGAATGTAGATCAATCAGCAAACACTGCAACTAGAATTAAAAGAAAAGGACGGCCCCAACATTCTCACTGACGTTATCGCGGAGACAAAGCTACTTTGTTCTTACCAACGCAATTGGTCTCCCAGTGGTAACAGGGAACACCGTTCCTATGACTACATGGACCCATCCCCTACTGTCCCCTCACCTGCTTAGAACACCCTCACCTGCTTAGAACCCCCCCCCCCCACCTGCTTAGAACCCCCTCACCTGCTTAGAACCCCCCCCACACCTGCTTAGAACCCCCTCACCTGCTTAGAACCCCCCCCCACCTGCTTAGAACCCCCTCACCTGCTTAGAACCTTTGTAATGTCATTAGGACGATTCCCTGGGGTCTTACAACAGAGGGGTCCACAAAGTATTACTGATTGTGCTTCTTACGTAACAGAGACACACACACATATACACACACACCACACACACACACACACACACACACACACACACACACACACACCACACACACAGAGGCTGGCCTTTGAAGCAGAGCCAGTGGTGGAAAGCAGAGCAGCTGAGAAAGCAGTTGGTAGCCTGGATGATTACGCTGAAGGAAAAGTCCCTTTTACCTACTCACCCCCCCCCCCCCCCCCTTTCTGCCACCTCATGACGCCCAGATAACAGGACCGTTGTTGGATGCAGGACGCAAACAAAGACGACCCTGTCCCCCCCCTCTCCTCTCATTCACCCAAACTCTGTATCTGCATCTGAGCTTTGATTCCCCAGCCCGGCCGCCCAGCAGGTATCTGTAACATCCAGTAATGTGAGATGAGGACTAGCCCCGGTGCCTGGCAGTGCCCCCTCCCACCACACCACCCACCCATCTCTCCATCCTGTGCTTCATCCTTTCCTCCCTCCATCCATCACTCCCTCCCTCTCTCCCTCCCTCTCTCCCTCCCTCTCTCTCTTTCCAGTGTGTCCCGTCCCATTATTCTCCGGACCCAGAATTGGCCTATTAGGGAAACCTTATCTGGGAGTGGGAGTAGCTGTGATGGGCCTGTGCCTGGCAGAAAGGGCACTGGTTGGCCCCAAGCCTCGCATCTAAAAAGTGGTTAATTTTAAACCTCCGGTGATTTTGTATTTTTTTTCATGAGGCGCGCTGGGTTTTTATCTTCCTGGAACTAAATGTTGTTGCGCTGCTCAGCGATGTTAGCTAGAGCTGCTGCCTGGCGACATTATGGAAAATCCTATTGAAAAGTACTATTTGAACCCTTAAAGGAACACGCCAATCTTTTGGCAAATAAGCAAATTTCCCAAAAAGTTGGCGCGTTCCTTTAAATAGACTGTAGCTGTGAACACTTTTTGACACAAGTCATATCGACAATACGACAATAAATCAAGTCTATTGAAATTAATATAATCAAATAGAATGTATTGGATTGAAATTATTCAACTGAATTTAAGAATAATAATATTGTGTCGTCATCGTCTAACTCGGCTTTCTCTCGCTTCACCAGGATGGAGTGATCTCAGTCAAGGACATCGACCTGGTGATGTCAGAGGGACTTGGAATGCGTTATGCCTTTCTGGGTCCCATGGAAACATTACACCTCAATGCACCTGAAGGTATGACCCCCTCAACAATTTTTTTATTTTCCACTTTTTCCACATGAAACAATGATGATAAACAAGACTTCACAGGACAATAACAGCAATAATAATAATAATAACAATAATGACAAGATAATTAAATTAAATCAAATCAAATATATAAAGGAAGAAATAAAATAGAAATAGAAAATGGAAATAATAAAAATTATAAATACAGAATATAAAAAAAAAAATTATATTGCCACAGTCACTACAAAAGACATTTCTTCCTCTTTATTTTAAATTTGTTGGACTTGTTTTGTTTTGTTCTTGATTTATTGTGATGTTTCTTCTTGACTTGTTTAAAGGGGCTATGTACTATAAATGTCATTTTTCAGTCTCTAGCATTGTATTATAGTAATAGGAGTTCGTATCAATGTGTTTTAGTGTCTAAATACCATATTGGCGGATTGCTCAGATTCAGCCCAGCCCCTTTCCTCCTCCAGTAAATCAGGCCATTTTGATTTGAAGGCCTGAGTCACGTCATTCGGGCTCTGGGTAGCGCACAGTGATGCGATTGGCTCTGTGGTTGGAGCTAATGCCCGCCCCCATTCTACCTAGACTAGACAGCGAGTGGAGGAAGCCACTTCCTCAGCTGCGAGGCGGAGTGGGGCCGTGCGCTCTGGAGGGAGAGAGGGAGAGAGAGATGGAGAGAGAGGGGGCACTTGGGGGGGGGGGGGTACCTGCCGGCCGCGCGCCACACACCCGCAAACAGGAGATTGAAAGAAAGAAAGAAAAAAAGAAAACACAAGCTGCCGCGTCTCATCACCGAGAGCCGAGAGGGAGAGAAAGGAAGAGAGAGGGAGGGAGGGAGGAGGGGGCCTTGTCATTAACGTCTTTTTTTCTCTCTCTCTCTCTCTCTCTCTCTCTCTCTCTCTCTCTCTCTCTCTCTCTCTCTCTCTCTCTCTTCTCTCTCTCCCCACCCCCTCCCTCTCTCTCTCTCTCTCTCTCTCTCTCTCTCCTCTCTCTCCCACCCCCTCCCTCTCTCTCTCTCCTCTCTCTCTCTCTCTCTCTGCCGCGCGTCACCGAGAGGGAGAGAAAGGAAGAGAGAGGGGAGAGAGAGATGGAGAGAGAGGGGGCACTTGGGGGGGGGTACCTGCCGGCCGCGCCACACACCCGCAAACGGGAGATTGAAAGAAAGAAGAAAAAAAACACAAGCTGCCGCGTCTCATCACCGAGAGCCGAGAGGGAGAGAAAGGAAGAGAGAGGGAGGGAGGAGAGAGGGGGCCTTGTCATTAACGTCTTTTTCTCTCTCTCTCTCTCTCTCTCTCTCTCTCTCTCTCTCTCTCTCTCTCTCTCTCTCTCTCTCTCTCTCCCACCCCTCTCCTCTCTCTCTCTCTCTCTCTCTCACTCTCCTCTTCCCCCCCCCCCTCCCTCCCTCCCTCTACCAGTGCAGACTGTGGACTGACTGTCACTCAAAGTGCTTATGGGCGGAGCCAGGCCATAACAGC